>NC_088230.1:3415973-3420973 GCF_036934945.1 Oncorhynchus masou masou | reverse complement strand
GAGTAGCAGTAGCTATTACAGTGAGATAATACCATACTATTGTTTGAGGAGAGTAGCAGTAGCTATTACAGTGATAAAATACCATACTATTGTTTGAGGAGAGTAGAAGTAGCTATTACAGTGATAAACTACCCTGCTATTGTTTGAGGAAATAGCAGTAGCTATTACAGTGATAAACGACCATGCTATTGTTTGAGGAGAGTAGCAGTAGCTATTACAGTGATAAACTACCCTGCTATTGTTTTAGGAGAGTAGCAGTAACTATTGCAGTGATAAACTACCCTGCTATTGTTTGAGGAGAGTAGCAGTAGCTATTACAGTGATAAACTACCCTGCTATTGTTTGAGGAAAGTGCACAACAACAAAACACTTATCAGGACAACTGGTTTGATACATTCACCTCTGAAGGTAAGTAATGTACTGACATTCAGTAATCTGGCTCTGATTTGTCATCCTGAGGGTCCCAGAGATAAAATGTAGCATAGCTTTGTTTGATAAAATCCATTTTTATTTTCAAATGGGTTCTACAGTTGAACCCCTGCTGTGTCTGGCTCCACACCCACCCCGCCCAGCCATCTAGAAGTGTGAAAGTTAGTGTTTTTTCTGTAGGGAAGCTAATTATCCATCATGTACTGTTTGACATTTCTGGGAGTGTGTCAATAAAAATGTTGTATTACCAAATCATTTTTGTATGTTCTCTATAGTTGTACTTGAAAATGTATCAATTGACCAATTCGGCACATTTGGGCAGACATGCAATGATTCAATGGATCAATCTGAAACTTTGCCCTCACACTGCTGCCATCTAGTGGCCCAAATCTAAATTGTTTCTAAAGTGCAATATTATAATATGGCCTTTCTCTTGCATTTCAAAAATGATGGAAACATTTTTTGTTGTTGAAAATGAATGTTTTTTGGTTTTAATTATATTTTACCAAATCTAATGTGTTATATTCTCCTACATTAAGTTCACATTTCCACAAACTTCAAAGTGTTTCCGTTCAAATGGTATAAAGAGTATGCATATCCTTGCTTCTGGTCCCTAGCTACAAGCAGTTAGGGTCCAAAAAAGGGTCCAATCCTTAAGAGGTTTTAAGAAAGTACCCAGCCCCCGAAAGGAATTCTAAATAAGATATCATAATATGATTAATGTCATTTTTGGTGGATCTAAACTGTACAGTTTAGCAGATTCCCATGGGAGTTCCATGCTGTGCTGTACATTGGTAATATGCTCCTACCATGGGAATTGAGTGTCTATATTATGCTGCAGTGTGTATCTCCCAGATTGAGTGTGTGTGCCGTTCTCCCTGTGACCCATTTGCCTATCGAACAGAGTGTTCCCCCACTCAGCTCGAGTTTCCATGCCAACGCAGGCAGTTGCGAGACGCAAGAAGAGGATCCAGTTCTCTCCCGAGCTTTAAACGAGAGACCGCAGTGTGTGTGTGTGTGTGTGTGTGTGTGTGTGTGTGTGTGTGTGTGTGTGTGTGTGTGTGTGTGTGTGTGTGTGTGTGTGTGTGCACCCATGCATATGCAGCTCTCCAACAAGCCCGACGTGACAGCTGTAATCAAAGGAGTCTAGGGGTTGAGGAGGGAGATATACTTGAATTGTGGTGTTAATGGCAAAAAAGAGACATCATTCATTACTAATCATTGTATTATGTTGGGTTAAAGGATAGTTCACCCAAATGACAAAATGGCGCATTGCATATAAGCAGTCTATGTACAAGGGACGACAACAATCCATGCTTTAGTTTCCCTGGCAATGTTTCCAAATGCTGAAATTTTGGGATTTTACAAATCCCATTCAAGTTATGGTAGCAATATTAGCCATTTTCAGTCATCATGTCCAATCATCCAAAAGTATCTAAAATGATTTGTGAAGTTCAACAAAGTCACTTGTAGATGATTTGAACATGATGTGCTAAAAATGCTAAAATCAGTACCATGACTTGAATGGGGTTTGTGCCACAAATGCTAAAACATTTTTTTTTAAATCTTCTTCGATGCTGTAAGCATTACATGGCAACACAGGAATTTTGATAGAGCTCAGGGCAACGTGAACAAGAGCAGGGGTAGAAAGATCTTCTTGCGTAAATCTATCGTCATATTTGCAGGTCTGATAAAAAAATGTCCTTTTATGAAAATATCATGCAATTCTACATCATTTTACATATTAGCAGAATATTTTTAATAGCATACAAATGCCCGAAATTGCAGGCTAAGAACGGACAGAGAGATAGTCCCATGTGTTCATCTTATCATATTTCTCCAATGCCAAATCAGTCTGTCTTGTGTTCAACAAAACTGTCCGTTTGCAAATAATTCAATCTGAGGCATCAGTAGGAATCTGATGATGGTACTTTCAAAAGTTAGGCCTACCTTTCCACTGCAGACAGTAGGCCTACCAACACAGAAATATGTCATGATATAGAAGGTTGTAGCTCAGCCTTTGAATGTTAAAGAAATAAAAACAATGATATCCCCATGTGCATTGGAGTCACATTTTCCCTGGGTATTATACAGCTTGTTTCTATCATAAAGCGTTGTGGACCAAAGCGCTGTCATAGATCACTTTGTATTATCAGATCTGTGGTATTCTCTTTAAAATCTTAAGCGAACAATGGGTAGGCCTGTGCACTTGCCATTTTCTTTAACAAAAGGTATGGCATATCCTCTCATACTGTTACGACTTCTACAAATGGTGTCAAACGCAGAGAGCAAGTAATATCGTACGTGAGTCTATTTATTCCAACGATAGCGGAGACATGGACATGCCAACACTAGGGCGTAAGAAACCACCTGTCCAAAATACACAGGACAAAACTGTCCGGAAAAGAATGAGAATACACTTATACACCAACACCAAAATAACAGAGAACAAGCCCGCACAAATACCCAGCGGGCCTAGTGCCCTTAAATAGCCTACAAACAAACACTAACTTCAAACAGGTGTACCCAATTAAACCTAATGAACAGAAACAAACGGAAAGGGAATCGATGGCAGCTAATAGGCCGGAGACGACGACCGACGAGCGCCGCCCGAACAGAAAGAGGCACCATCTTCGGCCAGATTCGTGACACATGCCTCCTAAATTCGAGTCCTGGTTTTAACTTAACAGCCCTTCACTGTTAAGTTGAAGGGCTGGGGAGTGGAGGAATTGGCCGACAAAATCTATGTACTGTATATAGCAGCCTATAACCTAATTACGTCTGTGAAAAAGGTAGGCCTACCGCTTATTTCTTAAATAGGAAGACAAAGCACTCTTGTTGTTAGTAAAGTCTAATTAAAATTAAAAAGTTTAAATTAATTACGCCTATTCGTATTTGCCTACTTTCAGCACCATGAGCTGTCCATTTCCGATTGTTTGTGTCGCAACTGCTGCTTCAAGTTTCAGCACCACAATGTAAGTTACTCGAATCTGGCTTATTGCGGGGTATATAATAACTCTGATAAATACTTCATGGTCAAGAAACATTTTCATTTAAATCAATTATGGTAGTAGCAAGCTATTTAAAGTTGAACTCCTGTCCTCATTGTCATTCTCCTTCTCAAGCTGAATAGAACATAGGCTAATGGCTAGTATGCATGCAAGGCTTCATCAAAAATGATTTTCCGAAGAATTCTTTGACTCTCTTCCTGATCTGCCACTGTAGGTCAACACAGCACCGCATTGGCTAAGCAGCACACAAATCAGCAAGAGCAGAGCAGTCCGGGTCTCAGGGTTGGAATATACATTACAGTGTGCAATGCAGTCTAGTTTTATTCACACCATCCCAGCAGCTATCTTAGAAATATAACTTGCTCTGTACTTCTCCAAGCATGCACTTTCTAGCCTATAGGCATCCCAGCAGATATCTTAGAAATATAACTTTGATCTGTACTTCTCCAAGCATGCACTTCCTAGCCTATAGGCTATGGATCATTTGATTGAGACCACAGTAAATAGCCTATAGATGCACTTGATATTGTGCGCCCAGCAGAGAATCAGAGATGAGGGGTGGCATCGGGCACACATCTATATATAGCCTAATAAGCCTAAACTAGTTCTAAAACACTGGGACATATTGACATTTCATCAATTACAAATTACATGACCCTCCCCTAGACTAGATTAAAAAAAATACTAAACTTTCCCATGAAATTAAAAAAGCATGAACCCTCCCCCATTTGACTCCAGGTATCCATTCTGTAAACTCCAATCCATCCCTTACTACTCTTTCCATGTGGTTTCTTCCTTCACAGACTCCTTCACTGAAATGATGACCTGTATGTATGGTTTCCTAGAAACAAGGGGAGGCTCAACTAACCCTTTGGCTCAATTTACCCCACTCTCCCCTACAGACTCTCGCTAGTTAGAGACTCTCGCTAGTTAAAGACTCTCGCTAGTTAAAGACTCTCGCTAGTTAAAGACTCTCGCTAGTTAGACAAACGTGTAGATGCCACAGGTTATCTATCATCCCTTCTGGTAGCGCCTGTATTTACTGCATCAAAACTATATAAAGAACCAAGCTCATTTCTCCCCTAGTAGACAAGGAAGATATGATTTACATGTACAGTGTATTGTCATTGCAGCTGTCAGTGTAGAATAAGTCATCCCTTCTAAACATCCTCTCTTTGACTGTTGTGATGAAACTGTTTCTTAAACACTCGTTGAAGCAGACCAGCAGACTCATTAATGGCAGTGAAAAGCTAAAGTAATGCATTCATATAAACTGTGAGGTAAGTCAGGCACTAGGGAGTAAGGAAGTATAAGAATAACCTGTGGTTAAAAGAGGAACAATACTTAAAACTCTGTAGAGAGGGTGAGGGAAACAAACAAGCGCAGCTGTGCATGGTGATATGGTAATACAACTTTCAACTACAGACATCGGCTGAGAGGGAGAGAATGAGTGGGGATTGGAGTGAGAGAGGAGTGGGGGGGGGTAGAGAGAGAGGGGGCTGAGAGGGAGAGAATGAGTGGGGATAGGGGGAGAGAGTGTGAGAGTGAGTGTGAGTGTGA
>NC_088230.1:3390028-3415473 GCF_036934945.1 Oncorhynchus masou masou | reverse complement strand
GTAGAGAGAGAGGGGGCTGAGAGGGAGAGAATGAGTGGGGATAGGGGGAGAGAGTGTGAGAGTGAGTGTGAGTGTGAGAGAGAGAGAGAGAGAGAGAGAGAGAGAGAGAGAGAGAGAGAGAGAGAGAGAGAGAGAGAGAGAGAGAGATGAGTTGAAAGGAATGTTATAGATTCCCAAACAGATGCAGTGTGTGTGTGTCTAATTTGGCAGCACTGAGACTTCTATCAGATGACGACCAATTTGTGCAGCTCAAGGTGACCCCCGGGATCTGTGTGTGTGTTTATGTAGGTCTGAAATCTCAGTCACAGATACCCAGAAGCCCCTGGGACGTATTTAACTGGGTGGCTTTCTGCTTGGTTAAACCAATATGGAGAATGACTATAGGGAATTTGTTTTCACCACCTTTCACATCAGTACATATGAAGAGGAGAGAAGGAGAGGAAGCGTCTTTAGACTATTGAGATGCAGCTGAAATACATGCCTCTCTCTCTCGAGGTGTAATGTACACTGTCACGCACACACCAACACACAGGTTTTAATCACAATGGTGATTAATGGGGTTAGTTAGTGCACTCCCAGGCAATGACATTATCAACACAAGGTGCCACTCTGATCAATAGCAAACAGCAGGCTGGTACACTTATCAATCACACACTAATCACACTGGTGAGAAAATAAACACTGGCTGTTCCCTATTTCACGTTTAGTGAAGTACTGTTGAATAGAGCCGTATGGAGGGTCTGCAATGAGAACTCACCAGGTCAAGGCCAGTGCAGGTTCTTAGTAAGCAAAAGCTCCATTTTCTAATAACGTGAAACCTCTGCAGAATGAGGGGCATGTGGGATTTTAATATGTGCTGTTCCTCGTTTAATCAGGTTCCAGTGGAATCTCTAATAACCTCGAACATCTTTAATGTCTCTTCTTTCTGTTGCAGAACCTTGTACTCACCAAGTCTAGAGTTTTTGAGGGTAATCACTATGCTAGAAGAGTCTCCAGTCCTTCTGCTCCTTTTCAGAGCCCACTCCCTTCATAATGTTGCTAAGGAGCAGAGCAAGGTTTTTATTTACTTTGTGATTTGTAGATTGGGGATCAGGGGCTTTCTGATGCCTTCTGATATACAGTACATTAGGTGTAATGGGGTCAACCAATCCCCCAAGCATTCCTTTGATCACACACACTCACACTCACAGTGCATGTCCAGAGAACACACACACACACCATCGACCCACAGCCTACACACACACACACACACTCACAGAGCATGTCCAGAGAACACACAAATGCACCATCGATCCACAGCCTACACACACACACACACACACACACAGAGCATGTCCAGAGAACACACACATACACCATCGACCCACAGCCTACACACACACACACACACACACACACACACACACACACACACACACACACACACACACACACACACACTCACAGAGCATGTCCAGAGAACACACAAATACACCATCGACCCACAGCCTACACACACACACACACACACACACACACACACAGAGCATGTCCAGAGAACACACAAATACACCATCGACCCACAGCCTACACACACACACACACACACACACACACACACACACACACACACACACACACACACACACACACACACACACACACACACACACACACACACACACACACCAGTGGAGGCTCCTTAGAGGAAGAAAGGGAGGACCATAAAAGTAGTGAAACTTTTAAAAAGTTCACATTTTTTGATAAAACTATATTAAATATAATCATGTCACCAAATAACTGATTGAAACACACTATTTTGCAATGAAGGTCTACAGTAGCCTCAGCAGCACTCTGTAGGGTAGCACCATGGTGGAGCCGGAGGACAGCTAGTTTCCATCCTCCTCTGGGTACATTGACTTCAATACAAAACCTAGGAGGCTCATGGTTCTCACCCCATTCCATAGACATATCAGAGCTCTTGTAGCATAATCTTACATTTTGTCCACCCAATCAAAAGATCAGAGAATGAACATAGTACTGAAAGCATAAGCTACAACTAGCTAGCACTGCATTACATCAAATGTGGTTGACTCAAAGAGAGATAAAGACAACAAATTCATGTATTCAAAAATGAAGGAGAAGCAAGAGAGAGAGAGAGCTAGCTGTATCTCGTAGTATTTTATTTTCACTTTCACTCACTTAGCTAAAGAATGCAACTAGCGTGTTAAGCCTACTCAAACACCTGGCTCAAACAGAGAGGGGTGCTATGTTAGCTAGCTGGCTATGGCTATCCAACACTGGAACTCTTCCAGGTCAAGGGATGTTTTTGTTTTTATAAATGTATTGCCACCGGGGTCTGCCGGGGTAACTGCTAAACTGCTTGCTGACTGTACACTGTATTGCATGTTTGAAACAGGTTTATTAACGCGTTAGTTCTAGTAGCTACGTTGACTATGACGCTAGCTAATATAGTGACAACAATGTTTCTGTGTATAGCGATTTGCGCTTATGATATGAAGGTTTAGCTTGGAAAGTTTTCACCTGGTCACAGACAGCTGATGTGTTATGCACTGAAATCCACAAGTGAAGGGAAAAGGTGAGAGGAGGAGAGCACGTAGTTGAGAAGGAATTATACAATGTTCAAAGAGATCATGCTGTTTGTATGTGGCTGCTATGAAAGTGAACTGTGTTCTCGTATTATCAGGGGTGTATTCATTCTACAAATTCTGTTTCAAAAACTTTCTTAAAAGGAAGCAAACGGGTTAAGTAAGCAGTGTGTCAAGAAGCAGTGCAGCTTGGCAGAGTCGTGTTTTGGAGGATGCACGTCTCTTGAACTTGCCTCTCCTGAGTCCGAAGGGGAGTTGCAGCGATGGGCCAAGACTGTCACTACCAATTGGATATCATGAAATTGGGGAGAAAAAACAAAAACACAAAGGAAGCAAACCAAACGGGAATAAACATACCTGAATTTGTCCAATAGAAGCTCTCGTTTGTAACTGTTTGGACTAATGATTACGCCTTAGATCAGCTAGATGCAGCCAAGAGTGTGCAAGGCGGTATTGGATGTGTCAATGTCTGTCACCTTCATTAATCAAGTTTCTCTCAACCTGTACACCTACATTGTAAACTTTCAGTCATAGGCTAGGCTGTAGCAACCCCATGATGGGTACAGGGAACATTTACATTACATTTACATTTAAGTCATTTAGCAACGCTCTTATGATGAATTCACCTTCTGACATCCAGTGGAACAGCCACTTTACAATAGTGCATCTAAACATTTTAGTATCATGTAGTAGCCTAAACCTATTGATGTTACATTGAGCTGGGTGAATAGAATATGAATCGAATATGCTGTAACAGAAATAAGGCCATGCTCATTAAAAACAATCCTACCTCATATTAATCAGCACCGACCACCACTGACACACACACACACACACACACACACACACACACACACACACACACACACACACGCGCGCGCACACACACACACACACACACACACACACACCCATCCTTGGGGTCTCCTCAGGGATGAGTCACACTCTTCAAACGGCAACCCTCTAAGAACCAGCCACAAACAGACACACACAACCTCATACCCACGCACGTGTGTGTGCGAACGGAATGGACATGTGATAGGGTAGGATGAGTCATAGCCAGGTCTGTCAGGGAGTGGCTTTGAGGATTGTTATTAGGGCATCCAGATCCAGCCAGTAGGGGCAAGAGATGTGTGAGTAGAGTACATCTACAATGGTAACAGTCTGTAGGTGTAATGGAATACGAATGCAAATGCACCAGAGTTTTGAAAACACATTTCAGTCTACTGAACTCCATCAGAGAAGCAGTTTAGAGGAATCATTTTTGCAGTAGCCTGCTTTTACATGAACCTTTCTATCCTGTTAGAGTTTTTCAAACAAAAAATCTATTGTGTTAGCATTTTTTTGAACAATGTTGTCCATTTTCAAATCAGAGTTCACAAGACACAGAACTCCTGTGTCCTTTTGCAAAACAGGAGATGTGTCTTCAAAATGAAGTTGCTTTCTCAAAATACATTCATCAAAACTAGTTTTTATCATATCTTGATTATTGTCAAATGGTCACGTGCTGCAAATGAAGACCAAGTTAAGCTGCAGCTGGTCCAGAACAGAGTGGCACATCTTGCTCCTAACTGTAATCAGAGGGCTAATATTAATACTATGCATGTCAGTCTCAACTTGTACACAGGACTGACACACACACACTTACCTCACCATACATGCCACCAGGGGTCTTTTCACAGTCCCCAGGTCCAGAACAAATTCAAGGAAACATACAGTATTATAACAGAGCCATGAGTGCATGGAACTCCCTTCCATCTTATATAGTGAAGGTGAACTTCCCTCTCATATTGTTCAAATAAACAGCAAACCTGGTTTCAAAAAACAAATAAAGCATCACCTCACGGCACAACGCCTCTCTCCTGTATGACCTACTTGTTGTGTGTATGTACTGACATGTACAGTGCATTCGGAAAGTATTCAGACCCCTTGACTTTTTCCACATTTTGTTACGTTACAGCCTTATTCTAAAATGTATTAAATGGATTTGTTTTCCTCATCAATCTACATACAATACAATACAATATAATGACAAAGCAAAAACAGGTTTTTGGAAAATGTTGCTAATGGAGAAATGAAATATCACATTTACGTAGGTATTCAGACCCCTTACTCAGTACTTTGTTGAAGCAAGTTTGGTGTAGCAGTATTGCTTCCGTCCCTCTCCTCGCCCCTACCTGGGCTCGAACCAGGGACCAGAGATGTTGGATCGGGTTCAAGTCTGGGCTCTGGCTGGGCCATTCAAAGACATTCAGAGACTTGTCCCGAAGACACCCCTGGTTGTCTTGGCTGTGTGTTTAGGGTCGTTGTCCTGTTGGAAGGTGAACATTCACACCAGTCTGAAGTCCTAAGTGTTCTAGATTAGGTTTTCATCAAGGATCTCTCCGTACTTTGCTCCGTTCAGCTTTGCATCGATCCTGAATAGTCTCCATGTCCCTTCCGCTGAAAAACATCCCCACAGCATGATGCTGCCACCACCATGATTCACCGTAGGGATGGTGCCAGGTTTCCTCCAGACGTGATGCTTGGCATTCAGGCCAAATGTTTCAATCTTGGTTTCATCAGAGAATATTTTTTCTCATGGTCTGAGAGTCTTTTAGGTGCCTTTTGGCAAACTCCAAGTTGGCTGTCATGTGCCTTTTACTGAGGAGTGGCTTCCGTCAGGCCATTCTACCAATAAAGCCTGATTGGTGGAGTACTGCAGAGATGGTTGTCCTTCTGGAAGGTTCTCCCATCTCCACAGATAAACTGGAGCTCTGTCAGAGTGACCATCGGGTTCTTGGTCACCTCCCTGACCAAGGCCCTTCTCCTCAGATTGCTCAGTTTGGCCGGGCAGCCAGCTCTAGGAAGAATCTTGGTGGTTCCAAACTTCTTCCATTTAAGAATGATGGAGGCCACTGTGTTCCTGGGCACCTTCAATGCTGCAGAAATGTCTTGGTACCTTTCCTCAGATCTGTGCCTCGACACAATCCTGTCTCGGAGCTCTACGGAGAATTCCTTTGACCTCATGCCTTTATGCTCTGACCTTATATAGACAGGTGTGTGCCTTTCCAAATCATGTCCAATCAATTGAATTTACCACAGGTGAACTCCAATCAAGTTGTAGAAACATCTCAAGGATGAACGATGGGAACAGGATGCACCTGAGCTCAATTTCGAGTCTCATAGCAAACGGTCTAAATACTTATGTAAATAAGGTATTTCTGTTTTTTATTTTTAAAACTTTTGCAAAAATTCTAAAAAAACAGTTTCCCCTTTGTCATTGTGAGGTATTGTGTGTAGATTGATGAGCTTTAAAAAAAAAATTCTATACATTTTAGAATAAGGCTGTAATGTAACAACATGTGGGAAAAGTAATGGGGTCTGAATACTTTCTGAATACGTATGTGTAACTGATAGATGCATACACACACACTACATGTTAAGGTTTTTAAATATATGTCAATTGTAATGTCTTTATTGTTATACATTGGACCCCAGCAAGAGTAGCTGTCGTCATTAGAGTCAGCTAATTGGGATCCTAATTAATCTAATTAATTAAAAATTGCAAATAGATGAATCAAAAGAACATGACCGCCTGAAGAAATGATTAATGCAACCATTCTTATCTCTTGGGTCCAAGCAGACAAAACAGAAAGTTAGCCTGTCTATTATAAATCCCAGTAGATCAATCCATGATCTTTGCTGTCACTAAATCATGCTGATCAAAATTGGAGGTAAAACGATCCAAAGCTTCAGAATCATGGTAAATTACTTTACTTTTATGTATATTTAACCAAACAATTTCATGCGCATCAAATAAAATATTATTCCTGATATTTGAACATATTCTAGAAGCACATTGTGTGGCAGGATTCATTCATCGGTATCATCGCAATACAATTCCATGTATCCAGTACAATGTGGTTTGCTGATAGTTTTGTCGACTTTTCATTGGTGCACAGATACACAATCCACAACAGAAATAAGGAAAGGTGAATACAAGGAAGGAACACAGCTGATATGAATGTACTATATAGGCCTCAAACCGTACCAAAGCAAAGCTATATAATGGAAGGTTGCAATTGTCAAAGATGATAACTTAGGAGTCAGACGAAGTAACCCAGCTTCATTATCTGCATCTCTCCACGTCCTCAATATGATAACACATCATAACAATTAGGCAGTCACCATTGCCTAGATCCTTCCATATATTGTACATGGCATGACACTGATGGGGTGATTTTATAATTGTGTTCCGTGGTATTTACTGATTGCTGGAAGCAGTGAACACAGACTTTTCTCTTCAAAGTCATTATTTGGGCTTCTTTTCAGACTACGTGGTTTATCTGAATGTTACCACCCACCAGCATGGCATTGTTTATCAATCAGAAGCAGCTGCAAAGCTATTCCTCTTCGTGACTGAGACGAGCCAAACAGCCTTGTGTCGACTTGGCCTCCAGAGACATTGACCAAATAAAATTAAGGGGTGCAGACTTGTGCTTTTGCACCTCCACTTTTCTTCTTTTTTTTACCAGAAAATGATCATAATCCATTGGAAAATTTGCAAATGTTCACTTAGTTTTTAGCAAGTTTCTATATACAGTGGGGCAAAAAAGTATTTAGTGAGCCATCAATTGTGAAAGTTCTCCCACTTAAAAAGATGAGAGAGGTCTGTAATTTTCATCATAGGAAAAAAAATCCAGAAAATCACATTGTAGGATTTTTAATGAATTTATATGGTGGAAAATAAGTATTTGGTCAATAACAAAAGTTTATCTCAATATTTTGTTATATACCCTTTGTTGGCAATGACAGAGGTCAAACGTTTTCTGTAAGTCTTCACAAGGTTTTCACACACTGTTGCTGGTATTTTGGCCCATTCCTCCATGCAGATCTCCTCTAGAGCAGTGATGTTTTGGGGCTGTTGCTGGGCAACACGGACTTTCAACTCCCTCCAAAGATTTTCTATGGGGTTGAGATCTGGAGACTGGCTAGGCCACTCCAGGACCTTGAAATGCTTAATGCGAAGAAAAGACCCAGCCACGTTTCATCTTCAATGCCCTTGCTGATGGAAGGAGGTTTTCACTCAAAATCTCACGATACATGGCCCCATTCATTCTTTCCTTTACACGGATCAGTCGCCCTGGTCCCTTTGCACAAAAACAGCCCCAAAGCATGATGTTTCCACCCCATGCTTCACAGTAGGTATGGTGTTCTTTGGATGCAACTCAGCATTCTTTGTCCTCCAAACACGATGAGTTGGGTTTTTACCAAAAAGTTATATTTTGGTTTCATCTGACCATATGACATTCTCCCAATCTTCCTCTGGATCATCCAAATGCTCTCTAACAAACTTCAGACGGGCCTGGACATGTACTGGCTTAAGCAGGGGGACACGTCTGGCACTGCAGGATTTGAGTCCCTGGCGGCGTAGTGTGTTACTGATGGTAGGCTTTGTTACTTTGGTACCAGCTCTCTGCAGGTTATTCACTAGGTCCCCCCGTGTGGTTCTGGGATTTTTGCTCACCGTTCTTGTGATCATTTTGACCCCACAGGGTGAAATCTTGCGTGGAGCCCCAGATCGAGGGAGATTATCAGTGGTCTTGTATGTCTTCCATTTCCTAATAATTGCTCCCACAGTTGATTTCTTCAAACCAAGCTGCTTACCTATTGCAGATTCAGTCTTCCCAACCTGGTGCAGGTCTACAATTTTGTTTCTGGTGTCCTTTGACAGCTCTTTGGTCTTGGCCATAGTGGAGTTTGGAGTGTCTGTTTGAGGTTGTGGACAGGTGTCTTTTATACTGATAACAAGTTCAAACAGGTGCCATTAATACAGGTAACGAGTGGAGGACGGAGGAGCCTCTTAAAGAAGAAGTTACAGGTCTGTGAGAGCCAGAAATCTTGCTTGTTTGTAGGTGACCAAATACCTATTCTCCACCAAAATTTGAAAATAAATTCATTAAAAATCCTACAATGTGATTTTCTGGATTTCTTTTTCTCATTTTCTCTGTCATAGTTGAAGTGTACCTATGATGAAAATTACAGGCCTCTCATCTTTTTAAGTGGGAGACCTCGCACAATTGGTGGCTGACTAAATACTTTTTTGCCCTACTGTATTTGATACTTTATTTATTTATTTTATTTCACCTTTATTTAACCAGGTAGGCTAGTTGAGAACAAGTTCTCATTTGCAACTGCGACCTGGCCAAGATAAAGCGTAGCAATTTGACAAATACAACACAGAGTTACACATGGAATAAACAAAACATACAGTCAATAATACAGTAGAACAAAATATAAGAAAAAGTCTATATACAGTGAGTGCAAATGAGGTAAGTTAAGGCAATAAATAGGCCATGGTGGTGAAGTAATTACAATATAGTATAGGGAAACGAGGCGATCTTCTGGTCAGACTCCGGAGACGGGCACATCGTGCACCACTCCCTAGCATTCTTCTCGCCAATGTCCAGTCTCTTGACAACAAGGTTGATGAAATCCGAGCAAGGGTAGCATTCCAGAGGGACATCAGAGACTGTAACGTTCTTTGCTTCACGGAAACATGGCTCACTGGAGAGACGCTATTGGAGGTGGTGCAGCCAGCGGGTTTCTCCACACATCGCGCTGACAGAAACAAACACCTTTCTGGTAAGAAGAGGGGCGGGGGCGTATGCCTTATGGCTAACGAGACGTGGTGTGATCACAGAAACATACAGGAACTCAAATCCTTCTGTTCACCTGATTTAGAATTCCTCACAATCAAATGTAGACCGCATTATCTACCAAGAGAATTCTCTTCGATTATAATCACAGCCGTATATATTCCCCCCCAAGCAGACACATCGATGGCTCTGAACGAACTTTATTTGACTCTTTGCAAACTGGAATCCATATATCCTGAGGCTGCATTCATTGTAGCTGGGGATTTTAACAAGGCTAATATGAAAACAAGACTCCCTAAATTGTATCAGCATATCGATTGCGCTACCAGGGCTGGCAAAACCTTGGATCATTGTTATTCTAACTTCATGACGCATATAAGGCCCTGCCCCGCCCTCCTTTCGGAAAAGCTGACCACGACTCCATTTTGCTGATCCCTGCCTACAGACAGAAACTAAAACAAGAAGCTCCCACGCTGAGGTCTGTCCAACGCTGGTCCGACCAAGCTGATTCCACACTCCAAGACTGCTTCCATCACGTGGACTGGGACATGTTTCGTATTGCGTCAGACAACAACATTGACGAAGACGCTGATTCAGTGTGCGAGTTCATAAGAACGTGCGTTGAAGATGTTGTTCCCATAGCAACGATTAAAACATTCCCTAACCAGAAACCGTGGATTGATGGCAGCATTCGCGTGAAACTGAAAGCGCGAACCACTGCTTTTAATCAGGGCAAGGTGACTGGTAACAGGACCGAATACAAACAGTGCAGCTATTCTCTCCCCAAGGCTATCAAACAAGCTAAGCGTCAGTACAGAGACAAAGTAGAATCTCAATTCAACGGCTCAGACACAAGAGGTATGTGGCAGGGTCTACAGTCAATCACGGATTACAAAAAGAAAACCAGCCCCGTCACGGACCAGGATGTCTTGCTCCCACGCAGACTAAATAACTTTTTTGCCCGCTTTGAGGACAATACAGTGCCACTGACATGGCCTGCAACGAAAACATGCGGTCTCTCCTTCACTGCAGCCGAGGTGAGTAAAACATTTAAACGTGTTAACCCTCGCAAGGCTGCAGGCCCAGACGGCATCCCCAGCCGCGCCCTCAGAGCATGTGCAGACCAGCTGGCTAGTGTGTTTACGGACATATTCAATCAATCCCTATACCAGTCTGCTGTTCCCACATGCTTCAAGAGGGCCACCATTGTTCCTGTTCCCAAGAAAGCTAAGGTAACTGAGCTAAACGACTACCGCGCCGTAGCACTCACTTCCGTCATCATGAAGTGCTTTGAGAGACTAGTCAAGGACCATATCACCTCCACCCTACCTGACAACCTAGACCCACTCCAATTTGCTTACAGCCCAAATAGGTCCACAGACGACGCAATCTCAACCACACAGCACACTGCCCTAACCCATCTGGACAAGAGGAATACCTATGTGAGAATGCTGTTCATCGACTACAGCTCGGCATTTAACACCATAGTACCCTCCAAGCTCGTCATCAAGCTCGAGACCCTGGGTCTCGACCCCGCCCTGTGCAACTGGGTACTGGACTTCCTGACGGGCCGCCCCCAGGTGGTGAGGGTAGGCAACAACATCTCCACCCTGCTGATCCTCAACACTGGGGCACCACAAGGGTGCGTTCTGAGCCCTCTCCTGTACTCCCTGTTCACCCACGACTGCGCGGCCACGCACGCCTCCAACTCAATCATAAAGTTTGCGGACAACACAACAGTGGTAGGCTTGATTACCAACAACGACGAGACGTCAACAAAACTAAGGAGATGATTGTGGACTTCAGGAAACAGCAGAGGGAACACCCCCCTATCCACATCGATGGAACAGTAGTGGAGAGAGTAGCAAGTTTTAAGTTCCTCGGCATACACATCACAGACAAACTGAATTGGTCCACTCACACAGACAGCATCGTGAAGAAGGCGCAGCAGCGCCTCTTCAACCTCAGGCGGCTGAAGAAATTCGGCTTGTCACCAAAAGCACTCACAAACTTCTACAGATGCACAATCGAGAGCATCCTGGCGGGCTGTATCACCGCCTGGTACGGCAACTGCTCCGCCCACAACCGTAAGGCTCTCCAGAGGGTAGTGAGGTCTGCACAACGCATCACCGGAGGCAAACTACCTGCCCTCCAGGACACCTACACCACCCGATGTTACAGGAAGGCCATAAAGATCATCAAGGACAACACCCACCTGAGCCACTGCCTGTTCACCCCGCTATCATCCAGAAGGCGAGGTCAGTACAGGTGCATCAAAGCTGGGACCGAGAGACTGAAAAACAGCTTCTATCTCAAGGCCATCAGACTGTTAAACAGCAACCACTAACATTGAGTGGCTGCTGCCAACACACTGACTCAACTCCAGCCACTTTAATAATGGGAATTGATGGGAAATGATGTAAAATATATCACTAGCCACTTTAAACAATGCTACCTAATATAATGTTTACATACCCTACATTATTCATCTCAAATGTATACGTATATACTGTACTCTATATAATCTACTGCATCCTTATGTAATACATGTATCACTAGCCACTTTAACTATGCCACTTTGTTTACATACTCATCTCATATGTATATACTGTACTCGATACCATCTACTGTATCTTGCCTATGCTGCTCTGCACCATCACTCATTCATATCTTTATGTACATATTCTTTATCCCCTTACACTGTGTATAAGAAATTAGTTTTGGAATTGTTAGTTAGATTACTTGTTGGTTTTTACTGCATTGTCGGAACTAGAAGCATAAGCATTTCGCTACACTAGCATTAACATCTGCTAACCATGTGTATGTGACAAATAAAATTTGATTTGATTTGACTTATTTTCCACCATAATTTGCAAATAAATTCATTAAAAATCCTACAATGTGATTTTCTGGATTTTTTTTGTCTGTCATAGTTGAAGTGTACCTATGATGAAAATTACAGGCCTCTCATCTTTTTAAGTGGGAGAACTGGCACAATTGGTGGCTGAACATTGGAATATGTCAGGCCTATTGGGCCAAAATCAATTATGGCGTATATTGTATAGATAATAGAACAAAAATGAACAAAACGTTTAAGATATTTTTAGTTTATAAATACTTCGGTACAATGACACACTTAGTTATTTACCCACCTCGTTCCTTTCATTTAACAGTAAGTACACCATCATGCTTTCGAGATATGTGTCTTTTCCGATTCCACATTGATTATTTAGTTGTGGACACTACATCACCACACTCCCTCTCTTGCTCTTGGTCCTCATCTTTGTAATTCACCTTGATTTAGCACCTGTGTGTTTTTTCAGTTCCTTATTGAACACATTTAGTGAACTCCATGACAGTAGCTAAAGCAAGGGGATATAGGGCCCTAAGCTCCTGAAGTGAGCGCTACTGGAGCCTTACTGGAGTGGAATTGGAGCGGGCAAGAAGGCCGAGCTCCAGCCATTGGGAGTCTCACTCTGTGCTTCAGTCAATTTGGGCACGCTCAGCTCCTCGCCCTGCTCCGCTCACATACTCTGATACAGACACATAGTTATTATGATTTAGTAGAACAACTTACATGCAGTGATTGTCAGCAGCAGCAGAAAGAGAGCTCCGCTACCTGGGTTACTGTCAGAATGTAAGGTAGACAATTATTGTCATGAATCTTGCCCTGGAAGCAGAAAATTGGCCAACCGCAAAAATTTAATAGATCATAAACATTCATGAAACTGAAAGGAGCTTTTTGGTCTTCGTTTAAGGTTAGGCAGTAGTGCAGTGTGGTTAGGATTAAAATTATGGTTACTTTTCAATAGGTGAAATTATTCCTTTCTTTATTCAATAAAAAACATTGAACATTAATAGCCAGATCATAGAGTAGGGTTAGGGTTAGCTGGTGAGCTGGTTCTACTATTTTTGGCCAATTTCTGGTGTTTTGAGGTGGAAGACGGAGCGGGTCGAGCATAACATGTTAACCCTGTTACCCATATACACTGAGTGTACAAAACACTTTATTTCCATGACATAAACTGATCAGGTGAATCTAGGTGGAAGCAATGAGCCCTTATTGATGTCACTTATTAAATCCACTTCAATCAGTGTAGATGAAGGGGAGGGGACAGGATAAAGAAGGATTTTTGAGCCTTGAGACAATTGAGACATGGATTGTGTATGTGTGCCATTCATGGGGTGAGTGGGCAAGACACAATATTTAAATGCATTTGAACGGGATTTGGTATTAGGTGCCAGGCACACTGGTTTGAGTGTGTCAAGAACTGCAACACTGTTGGTTTTTCACGCTCAACAGTTACCCATGTATCAAGAATTGTCCACCACCCAAAGGACATCGCCTTGACGCAACTGTCGGAAGCAGTCCCTGTGGAATGCTTTCGCCACCTTTTTAGAGTCCATACCACGACAAATTGAGGTTGTTCTGAGGGCAAAAGGGGGTGCAACTCAATATTAGAAAGGTGTTCCTTCAACAATTCTTCAATCATGGTTAAATGACACAAAACTAGTGGCGTGCATTCATGCCAAGGGAAGCCAGGCTTCCCCAAAAAAAACGCACCAAGAAAAGAGAAAAACACATACAAAATTATGTCTCTCTGTGTTTCATAAATGTCCTTCAATTCGCAAGAGGCTGAATGCGTCTCACCGGAGAGAAAGCATCCGAGCGAACGAAACAGCGGCCCCACTCAGAATGTGTAGCCCACCTATCTGATGCTATCTGGTCAAAAAGTGTATGACATTATTGGCGCCCGTATCATTGAATGCAAGGGAAGCCAGCGATTATTTGGCCTCCCTTGATAATAAAAAAAATAAAAATAATAGCCAATTTGCATTGAGCTAAACTGAGTGAGCAAGTGAACAAGTGAGTGAACAAGTGTCAATGGAAGCCAGTTTGGATTTGGTTTCACACCAATCACATCACATCAGAAGCCAAATGTCATTGAATTGTTGCATCTCGTTGTGTTGTTGTCCTCCGGTGGCTAGCTAGCTAGCTACAATCACCCCTTTCCTAAATTAGCCATGGATGGAGATAGGGATTTGGACTTGTGATTTTACTTAATTCTCCGTACTGGCCGGCGATTCTGATCCAACCATAAATTCATACATTCTGAAAGGATGGAGCTAGATGTAGTAGGCTAATGTTAACAAGCTGGCTTGGCGCATTGTTGCCCATGAAGGAAGTTAGGCTATCGAGCAAGCGAGGTAGCCTATGACAACAAAAACTTAAAGCGTGACCGAGTCATAGACCATTTAGGCAAAGTTAAAGAGGAGGATGGGATTGGCGTTTCTCTACAAATAGGGTGAGTCAACATGTTTTTTCTACCCATAAATCAGTACCATGGACAACCACAACATGTTTAGCTTATGTTTATTGGACTAAATAGTTTTTGGTATCTTTTAGTTGTCACTGCATAGGTGATTAGAGGATGTTGAAATGTTGAAGCTGAAATGGTGCTGGAGTAGTGGAGGCAGCTCCTGTTTTCTTTGTGACTTGTGGTAACTCTCCTTGGTTCTAAATCAATTGTTGTCTTGTATTCCGAAAATGTTGGAAACATTAACTTGCTTGACCTGCTGTAGGTCATGTAACTGTTTGTTACACGCAATGTGCTTTGTGGACTTCACCGGACAGAGGCTGCTCTCCGGGTTTGTGATGAAACAACAGGTGTGGTTACATTTATTGCACCACTGTGTCTTCTTATTGACTCGACCTTTAGGCCTATATATCATGGTGTCAAGGCGTATGAACCAACAGGCTATAGAGCAAACAATGTACGAGCTGTAAATATGGCTTTTTACTGGCTTCCTCAGTGATCTTACCCACGCACCACTACTGTTCACGATTGTAGCTAGATGTACAAGGCTAATGTTAACTAGCTAATGTTGCCCACAAAAGGAAGTTAGGTTAGCGAGCAAGCGTGATGTTTAAACGTTGAAGTTGAAATGGTGCTGGAATAGTGGAGGCAGCTCCTGTTTTCTTTGCTCTCTGTGGTTCTAAATCAATAGTTGTTTAGTAGTTCGAAAATGTCGGATACATTAACTTGCTTGACCTGCTGTAGGTCATGTAACTGTTTGTTACACGCAATGTGCTTTGTGGACTTCACCGGACAGAGGCTGCTCTCCGGGTTTGTGATGAAACAACAGGTGTGGTTACATTTATTCTGTCACTGTCTCTTCTTGTTGTCTCGGTGTCAAGGCATAGAATTGAACAAATAGGTTATAGAGCAAACAACGCAATTATCACAACACATTGGCTGCAATATACTACACATAGGTGTAGAATGATGGTGCCGATGGAGATGGCAGCATCGTGACGAGCTCTTAGAAAACTTGCAGTAGTTTGTTTTATCATGTACTATTTTTTTATATTATTAGCTCAGGAAATGTTTTGTGTCATTACATACAGCCAGGTTGAACTATTGGATACTAGAGCGGCGGTAACTCACCAGAACTACCAGCATTACGACCAGGAATGCTACTTCCCTGGAGCAGATCCCAGACTTTCCCCAGAGCAATCGAACTTATTCCAGAGGCCGACCCAAGACTTCACCGGCGGAGGTGAGGCACTTCTCCGTATCCATGCTGACCATATTATCTCCCAAGAGAATTCTCCTCCGTCATTGCCACGGCCGTTTACATTCCGCCTCAAGCCGATGCCACAACAGCCATCAAAGAACTTCACTGGACCTTATGCAAACTGTAAACCACATATCCTGAGGCTGCATTTATTGCAGCTGGGGATTTTAACAAAGACAATTTGAGGACTAGGCTGCCGAAGTTCTATCAACATATAGTTAGTACTACTCGCGCTGCTAAGACCCTCGATCACTGCTATTCATACTTCCGGGAATGCTTACAAGGCCCTCCCCTGCCCTCCTTTCGGCAAATCTGACCACGACTCCATCTTGCTTCTCCTTTCCTATAGGCAGAAACTCAAACAGGAAGTACCCGAAGTAATATTTAATGCTGGTCTGACCAATCGGAATCCACGTTTCAGGACTGTTTTGATCACGTGGACTGGGATATGTTCCGGGTAGCTTGCGAAAATAATCGAGACGCATACACGGATACAGTGACTGAGTTTATAAGAAAGTGTATATGAGATGTAGTACCCACTGTGACTATTAAAACCTACCCTAACCAGAAACCGTGGATAGATGTTAGCATTCTTGAGAAATTGAAAGTGCGAACCACCGCATTTAACCATGGCAAGGTGACTGGGAATGTGGCAGAATATAAACAATGTAGTTATTCACTCCGCAAGGCAATCAAATAAGCTAAATGTCTGCATAGAGATAAAATGGAGTCGCAATTCAACGGCTCAGACATGAGACAGGGTCTACAGACAATCACGGACTACAAAAGGAAAACCAGCCACGTCACGAGACCGATGTCTTGCTTCTGGACAGGCTAAACACATTCTTTGCACGCTTTGTGGATAACACAGTGCCACTGACGTAGCCCGCTACCAAGGACTGTGGGCTCTCTTTCTCCGTGTCTGCTGGCCCCACATGCTTCAAGATGTCCACCATGGTTCCTGTACCCAAGAAAGCAAATATAACTGAACTTAATGACTATTGCCCAGTAGCGCTCACCTCTGTCATCATGAAGTGCTTTGAGAGAAGAGTCAAGGACCATATCACCTCTACCTTACCTGCCACCTTAGACCAACTCAATTTGCTTACCGCCCCAATAGGTCCACAGACGATGCAATTGCCATCACTCTGCACACTGCCCTATCCCATTTGTACAAGAGGAATACCTAAGTATTGGGTCCTGTGTGGCTCAGTCGGTAGAGCATGGCACTTGCAACGCCAAGCGTCGTGGGTTCTATTCCCACTGGGGCCACCCATATGCAAAAGTAGTGGCCCCAGCCGACTTGTAAGTCGCTTTGGACAAAAGCGTCTGCTAAATGGGATATATATATAAGTAAGAATCCTGTTTATCGACTATAGCTCAGCATTCAACACCATAGTACCCTCCAAGCTCATCATTAAGCTCGAGGCCTGGGTCTGAACCCTGCCTTGTGCAACTGGGTCCTGGACTTCCTGACGGGCTGCCCCCAGGTGGTGAAGGTAGGAAACATCACCTCCACTCTGCTGATCCTCAACACTGGGTCCCCACAAGGATGCGTGCTCAGCCCCCTAATGTACTCCCTGTTCACCCATGACTGCATGGCCAAGCACACCTCCAACTCAATCATCAAGTTTGCAGATGACACAACAGTAGTAGGCTTGATTACCAACGATGATGAGACAGCCTACAGGGAGGAGGTGAGGGCTCTGGGAGTGTGGTGCCTGCAAAGCAACCTCTCACTCAACGTCAACAAAACAAAGGAGATGATCGTGTACTTCAGGAAACAGCAGAGCGTGCATTGACGGGACCGCAGTAGAGAAGGTAGAAAGCTTCAAGTTCCTTGGCATACACATCACTGACAAACTGAAATGGACCACCCACACAGACAGTGTGGTGATGAAAGATCAACAGAGCCTCTTCACCCTCAGGAAGCGACAGAAATGTGTGTATACATATATATACTGTATATATTGTACATACTGTACACATAATGTCCAAGTCTTTCAAGAATTAAACAAGATCAAATAGGCAAATAAATATATGTCGTTGTTTTTTACTTCCGTGATAAATACCTATATATTCCTTTCGCACCCCTCTCTCTATTCCCCTTCCCGCCCAAACAAATTATTATAATCAATGAATTCCAAATGGTAGAAAGACCAACACCCAAATGCTTGTTGGGTAATGGGTTTGCAATCCCCTTCAACAGTACATTCGCACACTCCTCTCCTATAAACCGATCTTAAGGCTAACATCCTGGGGTCGCCTCTTCACTGTTGACGTTGAGACAGGTGTTTACGGTTACTATTTAATGAAGCTGCCTGTTGAGGACTTGTGAGGCGTCTGTTTCTAAAACTAGACACTCTAATGTACTTGTCCTCTTGCTCAGTTCTGCACCGGGGCCTCCCACTCCTCTTTCTATTCTGGTTAGAGACAGTTTGCGCTGTTCTATGAAGGTGAGTAGTATACAGCGTTGTACAAAATCTTCAGTTTCTTGGCAATTTCTCACATGGAATAGCCTTCATTTCTCAGAATAAGATTAAACTGACGAGTTTCAGAAGAAAATGTTTTGTTTCTAGCCATTTTGAGCATGTAAACGAACCCACAAATGCTGATGCTCCAGATACTCGACGAGTCTAAAGAAGGACCGTTGTATTGATTCTTTAATCTGGACATCAGTTTTTAGCTGTGCTAACATAATTGCAAATTAACACAACGTGCCATTGGAACACAGGAGTGATAGTTGCTGATAATGGGCCTCTGAACGCCTGTGTAGATGTTCCATAATAGTTCTACAATAGTAGATGTTCTACAATAGTCATTTACAACATGAACAATGTCTAAACTGTATTTCTGATCAATTTGATGTTTTTTATGAACAAAAAATGTGCTTCTCTTTCAAAAACAAGGACATTTCTACGTGACCCCAAACTTTTGAATGGTAGTGTATATATAGATATATAATACCAGTCAAAAGTTTGGACACACCTACTCATTCAAGGGTTTTTATTTATTTTTACTATAATAGCAAAGACATCAAAACTATGAAATAACACATATGGAATCATGTAGTAACCAAAAAAGTGTTTATACAAATTGAAATATATTTTATATTATTCAAAGTAAACACACTTTGTCTTAGCCTCCATTATTTATGCTGCAGTAGTTTATGTGTCGGGGGGCTGGGGTCAGTTTGTTATATTTTTTACCTTTATTTAACCAGGCAAGTCAGTTAAGAACAAATTCTTATTTTCAATGACGGCCTAGGAACAGTGGGTTAACTGCCTGTTCAGGGGCAGAATGACAGATTTGTCGTTGTCAGCTCGGGGGTTTGAACTCGCAACCTTCCGGTTACTAGTCCAACGCTCTAACCACTAGGCTACCCTGCCGCCCCAGTACTTCACCTGTCCAATTCGGTGTCCTGTGTGAATCTAAGTGTGCGTTCTCTAATTCTCTCCTTCTCTCTCTCGGAGGACCTGAGCCCTAGGACCATGCCCCAGGACTACCTGACATGATGACTCCTTGCTGTCCCCAGTCCACCTGGCCGTGCTGCTGCTCCAGTTTCAACTGTTCTACCTTATTATTATTCAACCATGCTGGTCATTTATGAACATTTGAACATCTTGGCCATGTTCTGTTATAATCTCCACCCGGCACAGCCGGAAGAGGACTGGCCACCCCACATAGCCTGGTTCCTCTCTAGGTTTCTTCCTAGGTTTTGGCCTTTCTAGGGAGTTTTTCCTAACCACCGTGCTTCTACACCTGCATTGCTTGCTGTTTGGGGTTTTAGGCTGGGTTTCTGTACAGCACTTTGAGATATCAGCTGATGTACGAAGGGCTATATAAAATAAATTTGATTTGATTTGGATTTGATTTGATGACAGCTTTGGATACTATTGGTATTCTCTCAACCAGCTTCATGAGGTAGTCACCTGGAATGCATTTCAATTAACAGGTATGCCTTGTTAAAAGTTAATTTGTGGAATTGATTTCCTTCTTAATGCGTTTGAGCCATTCAGTTTTGTTGTGATAAGGTACGGGTGGTATACAGAAAGATTGGTAAAATCTTTGGTAAAAAGACCAAGTCCATATTATGTCAAGAACAGCTCAAATAAGCAAAGAGTAATGACAGTCCATCATTACTTTAAGACATGAAGGTCAGTCAATCCGGAACATTTCAAAAACTTTGAAAGTTTCTTCAAGTATTCTTCAAGTACAGTCACAAAAACCATCAAGCGCTATAATGAAACTGGATCTCATGCGGACCGCCACAGGAAAGGAAAACCCAGAGTTACCTCTGCTGCAGAGGATAAGTTCAATAGTGTTACTAGCCAAATTGCAGTTAAAATAAATGCTTCACAGAGGTCAAGTAACAGACGCATCTCAACATCAACTTTTCAGAGGAGACTGCGTGAATCTGGCCTTCATGGTTTAATTGCTGCAAAGAAACCACTACTAAAGGACACCAATAAGAAGAAGAGACTTGCTTGGGCCAAGAAACACGAGCAATGGACATTAGGTAGGTGGAAATCTGTCCTTTGGTCTGATGAGTCCAAATTTGAGATTTTGTGTCTTTGTGAGACCCAGAGTAGGTGAACGGATGATCTCCACATGTGTGGTTCCCACCGTGAAGCATGGAGGAGGCGGTGTGATGGTTTGGGGGTGCCTTGGTGGTGCCTTGGTGGTGATTTATTTAGAATTCAAGGCACACTTAACCAGCATGGCTATCACAGCATTCTGGAGCGATTCGCCATCCTATCTGGTTTGCGCTTAGTGGGACTATCATTTGTTTTTCTAAAGAACAATGACCCAACACACCTCCAGGCTGTGTAAGGGCTATATGACCAAGAAGGAGAGTGATGGAGTGCTGTATTAGATGACCTGGCCTCCACAATCACCCGACCTCGACCCATGTTTTGGGGTGAGTTGGACTGCAGAGTGAAGGAAAAGCAGCCAACAAGTGCTCAGCATATATGGAAACTCCTTCAAGACTGTTGGAAAAGCATTCATGAAGCTGTTTGAGAGAATGCCAAGAGCTTGCAAAGCTGTCATCTCGGCAAAGGGTGGCTACTTTGAAGAATCTCAAATCTCAAATATATTTTAATTTGTTTAACATTGTTTTGGTCACTACATGATTCCATAGGTGTTCATTCATAGTTTTGATGTCTTCACTATTATTCTACAATGTGAAATAGTAAAGAAAATGAATTGTAAAAATAAAGAATAACCCTTGAATAGCAGGTGGGTCCAAACTTTTTTTTGTATAATTGTTGGTTTTGTCTGCATGGAAAATGTCAAATGAAATGTTGGAAAGAAAAGAAGGTGTTCCTAATGTTCTATACACTCAGGCAAGAAAGGGTTGCATTCAATTGTCACTCTCTGTTGCACACAACAAACTTCCATTCCCCCTGTCACAAGGTGATTTCTGGCTCATTTAAGAATAAATTGTCCACCCTTTTATGGTTTGTTACTTTATTTGGCACTAATAGGCACTTACTATAGTAATTTTTGACTTAAAGTTTTTTATGAAGTTGAACATGTGTTCTTTATGACAGAATGTAAAAAAAAAAAAATGTTTTTACCAAGTTACTTCTCACCTGAATTGGTGGAACGACCCAGAACCTTCTTTAGTAAAGGGTTCTTTAATGTCGTCCAAAGAACCAAAAGGTTCTCAATCGAACCCCAAATAATCATTTTTTCTAAGTGTGCAAGTGGCCACTGCACTGCACCACAAGAAGACTAAACATGGTGCACATCAAGACTTCTCAACCTTTTTTTAACCTCAAGGTCCAATTTGTGATTGGGCACGGTGAGGCAGGAATGCTGTTGAGCACCATTCTTTGTTTGGTCCAGTCATTCTCTGGTCTCCGTGAGGTTTCTTAGCCCTTGGTCTGCCCTTGTCTGACGTTGTAACCTGGTTACCAATGTACAGTATTTGTGTTTCTGCTTGCCACCATACCAAAATCCTTTTAATCTGAAGTTGTTGTTAATCGACCAACCTGGTTAAATAGTGTAAATAAGTTGAATTAAAAGTAGTTTGATGTTGTCGCACCTTTGCAGATACAGATGTTGATACCAGAATACTAACCATATGGGTTTTGATAGAATCGTTGACCTCTTGATGCTTTTCTTTAGCCTCCATAAGGCTACACACACACACACACACACACACACACACACACACACACACACACACACACACACACACACACACACACACACACACACACACACACACACACACACACACACACACACACACAAACACACACACACACAGGGTGCTGGACATCTGGTGTGTGTGATAAGCAGGAAACACAGTAAGTATTAAAGAGAGATCTGTAAGAGGAGAAGAAAGACGATCAAATAACCTCTGATAACAGAGACCCACAGATAGCAAAAGTCTGACCGGAGATAAAGCTCCCTTCATCTACCTTATACAGTCAAATGCAACAGAATCTATTTCCATGCTGTTGGTTATTAGAGCAACAAAGATATTCAATAGATAAGGAGTGGGTAACCTGGAGTAGATGGATTCAAACACGTCCAAGACAGTATTATACAGGTGACTCTGTCCTGGGCTGGGTTAAGGAATGAAGAGCCATCTTAGCCTACACTTTCTATCGTCGTTTTGGACGAATACCATAGTTCCACCTCCAACACCGCCAAAAGATCCGCAGACTTCTGCATTGTCATATGTCTGCCAATGCGGGTTAACGTTCGATCTGATTGAATCAAGACCCCAGTATGAATACATGCGTGCCGTTGAGGAGGAGTAATCGTCTTTTCAAACCCGTAATCAGCTGACAATCAGATAAGAAGACGGGCTGTAGCCAAGTGAACATATGGCAGGAAACAACACAATCTCTCATTAGATGATACATTCTCAGTATGGGTGAGCCTCATATTTCAGTATTTGTTGCTTTACTAAAAAAGTATGTTCTAAATAGTATGTAGTACAATACTTACACAGTACCCACTGGGCACAGACGTCAATTAAACGTCAATTCCATGTTGATTCTACTTCATTTCATTGAAATGACGTAGAAATTACATGCAAACAACGTTTATTGAAAGGATGTGGAAACAACGTGGATTCAACCAGTGTGTGCCCAGTGGGTATGTAATTTTAGTAAATAGTAGGCAAGACGGGGTGTGTGTCAACCCCACAGCATAGCATGTCACGGTAAACTGAGTCTTTGTGCTGAAAGGAGACCGACAGACAAATACACACACACACACACAGACACACACATACATGTACGCACGCGTAATCCCACTGAAAACAACTGTGACAATACAGCAGTGTCACCATGACAACTCGGCTCTGGCTGGAACCATAGAGAACATAGAGATTTTTCTTAATGAATGAAAACACACACACACACACACACACACACACACACACACACACACACACACACACACACACACACACACACACACACTACTCAATAGTCACAGCAAAGGTCTGCACAAGGATACAGAACTCCCTCTGCTAGCTTCACGAGTGGTGTAATCTCAGAAACCCAGAAATGAAATATTGCGTAATTACGTCAGCTGCTCGATTAAATTCCGATGGAGATGTGATAGAAAAGATACTAGCGTGAGGAGCGGAAGGCAGGAGTTCCACCCTCCTCGCTCTGAAAGTTTTGTCAAGTCTATGGATCAAATGTCAACTCCCCTTCCGAAATTTGAAAGACGCGAACACCTGCAGAATCGAGATTTGTCCAAATAATCAGTGACGAAAAATCTGCACACTGGAACATATAAGTCCTTTGTTAGTTCCTTGTAACACCATTTATGTGACGTGCGTCTGTCCAGGAGAGATTATGCATACTCCCCTGCCCCTATTAAACACACAGTTATGACATAGAAATGTTATATTGGCATACATGACATTTTCTCACGAGAGCCTGTTTCACTAATCACAGAGGTGGTAGAATAGAGGAGCTACTTAGTTGGTCTATGTATATCCATATGTGGTATTGTGCAGGTTTGACACCTCTGTGACCGTGACTCTCATTCCTCTTAGTGCGCTCAGATGGGATTTGGGCTGTGTTGGTTTGAGCACTGCAGCACAGCATACCTGCCAGCTTTATAGAGCTGATTTGATATGGGGCTCAGCAAGCTAATGTGGAAAAGATTGCCGTCTAACACCGATGCCACATTCTCAGGGTGACCCATCCTAATAGCACAGGTATTACTGCCGTTCACGCACGCATGCACACACAAACAAACAAACACACACACGCACACACATAGGCCTATTGTGCCTCACTATAATGGATGTGGAATGTGTTATCCATAATCTTCCAGCCCACATGAGTGGTCCACATACTGAATAGGAAAACAATTGGACAGATCATTTATTATACCAGATAAAATGTCAGGTTGTAGAATGATGAGACTACTGCCTCTCTGTTCTGACGGTAATGTCTGTCTGTGGATATAATCGTGTATAAATGTGGTTTGATAGGTCTTCGTCACAGAGGTGGAATCCTATTTGAAGTGTGTTCCTGTAAGTGTGTCTCTGGATCAAATGGAATGAAGGTTCAGCTGGCTGTCTAGTCACTGTCCTCTTTACTGACAGTCAAATAGCCAACCCGCTGGTGTGTTTTAGCATACATCCAGTAGATACACATTTTCTTTCTTTCTGTTTTTCTTTCTCTTGCTCTCCATATTTGGTTTCCATCATGAGGTAAATCAAGGCATAACAGGTTTAATTGGACAGCTCATCCAAGATGGCGCCAGGGGGGAAAATGAAGGTCTTAGCTGTGATCAGCTGAGTAGAAAGGAATGTTCTGTAGGTTAGCACTCTGTCCTCAAGCTACCTCAGGCTTAAGAAACCTGGAAGTGTAAATACTGGCTTCCTCTGTTCACACACAGGGAGATACCTGCATGGGCTGTGTTTCATTCCAAAACACGGTCCCCTTCTCTAGCCACTGGGCACTGACGTCAATTCAATGTCGATTCCACATTGGTTCAACGTAATTTCATTGAAATTACATGGAAACAACATTGATTCAACCAGTGTGTGCCCAGTGGGTATGGCTTCGTTCATTCCCTTAGTCAGCAAAACTCAGGAGCAAGGACCCTTATAGGCAATGAATGCTATAAAATAGAATTCAGCTACACAGGTAGTTTGTGTTTCCTCTGCCTTGTTCACTCACCGTTCCAAATCCGATTGCTATGGAAGAAATATGGCAGAGTTAATTGGTTGGAACAATTGCTGCACATTTTCTGTCTCTAACGAGACTGTTTATTTGAGAGCAGTTGTGTACTTGAAAGCCAGTCCATCTGAGCTGTTGTGTCAACAAGCAGAATGGAGCGGTGAAGTCTGGTGTTGCCAAAGGACAATTTGGGATTATTTTTGTTCAGGACGAGTCTTTTCTTTTTTGTCAATAACCCAGTGAACGGATGAAAGGATGACCAGAGAACCACTGTCAATTCACTCGGCTGGTTATACAAGAGTTGGACTGTTGCCACGTTATGCAACTCTAGGATGGGTGAACCGAACAGCGGGGTTAACCAGAGCCCGCAACACCCCTCTGTGTGAATCTGCCACACAGGAGTTATGAAACTCAAGATTAGATTCCAAATTCAAGTAAAAAAATTGGGCCCTGGTGATACTGGG